>NW_021636750.1:0-34413 GCF_004799145.2 Neltuma alba | reverse complement strand
TGATTACATTGAGTGGCTTTGTCTTCAAAACATAAATTAAAGAAAATGATATTTTAAATAGATCAGAAAGCCTTAGCTTTATAAGACAAAATTTGGAGGACTTTTAGGGATTATATCATTAATTTATATACATATACATAGATAGATAGGTAGATAGAGAGAGAATAAAATAGAAAAGCACCGTGACAAAAATGTCACGCATGCCTTTTTTTTTCTTTTTCAATTTTTTTTCCCGTAAGAGTCCGGCAAGCCTTTGCTTGTATTCTCATGGAACTCAATTTCAATTTCACTAATTTTTCAAGGGTTAAATGCAAATTTGTTCTGAAAACTTTTCATTTAAAAGTAATGTTATCTTGAAAGTTTTTTGAGTTTAAGGTTGTTCTTGAAGTATTAAAAGAAAATAATAGCTCTTTATTGTTAAAAATGTTGATAGTCCTAGCCAGTCTAAATTTTGGCTAAATAAAAATTACTAGCATTTGAAGTCTAAAACCCACATTTAACTTGTGGGCTCATACAAGGGCTTTATTTAGGCTTGGGCCTAGGAAAGACCTGACCAACCCGCAAGCTAATATAAATCCAACTCAAAAATGGGTCAAAGGCCTTCAAGGCCTCAAATAGGTCTGCCGCCTATTAAAACGTCCATAAAAAGATAACAATTTTTTAATGTATCTTTTTATCTTTTATTAAAATTTCCTCTTAATTAAAAAAAAAAAAAGATAACAAAATTTCATACGTCACATTATTACATAAAACACCAAAATACAATTATAAGTTTACAGCAATACAAACAAGTTAATTTGTTCATGACACAAGTTCATGTTTCAAATCTAGTCAAGCCACTAGCCAATCTAACAATTCAACAAATGAAAATTGAGCAGTAAAAATCTAATAGATGATTTTATAAATAATTTAACAAAATTGGATGTGAGTTTAAGCTTGACCTGTTTGTCAAATAGGCCAAGCCATTAGCCACCTAATCAGCCTATGGCTTATTTCCACCCATGGCTAGCAGCTACATTGTGATGATGGCTTCCATCTTTCAAACAATCACTGAACATACTAGCAAATAACTAACCTCATTGCCTTAAATATGATTGGGCTTGTTCAGGAGTCACACAGAGATGGTGAAGAGATTCATGGTGTGGACTTACTGGGAAGGTGAACCCCCCTTGGTGCATGAAGGTCCTACAGAATCAATTTATGGCATAGAAGGATACTTCATGCAAGAAGTTGAGAAAGGGAATACCTCATTCTCTGCTTCTCATCCAGATGAAGCCCATGTCTTCTTCTTACCCATCAGTGTAAGCAACATTGTGAGCCGCCTGTACCGACCTCTGGTCACCTATGCTCGAGATTTACTTGTCACAACAGTCAATAATTATACCCACCTTATATCACATAAACACCCATTCTGGAATAGAACCAATGGAGCTGACCATTTGCTGCTCTCTTGTCATGACTGGGTAAATAACTTGATCCCTTTATACAATTCATTTTGTTATTTTATCCTATTAGATATGGTACTTCTTTTTTATCTTAGTATATCAGAAATTAAATCTATGATTCTAGGGTATAAATGCTGTTCATATATATGCACATGTATATGAACAGAGTTATGATATCTTAGTATACATTATTGTAGTTATGATATCTAAGATGATCCCAGGAGAATTAGAGTGTCTCTACAACCTATACATATACATGCTGTTCAGGGCATAAAATTGAAGAACAGAGGCGCACAGAACCTCTGGTTTCTACAGAATGCAACTTCAAACAAAATAGTACAAATTCACCACACAGAAAAACATAGCAATTAGTGCCCCATTTTAAAAACCTTAACTGGTCCTCCCAAAACTGCAAGTCTAACCTTTGCCTAGGAAGGTTGAAAATTTTGTTTTGGGGTGGGGATTTCACATAAATAGCCCTCAAAGAATGAACTTCCCCAAGAAACATTCCAAAAGACGCGATAGAAGTATCCTTTGTTTCATCCGTCCCTTATGGATGATGATGCCTTCCATAAAAGTGCTCACTCCTTCAAGGAAAAGGACGAAGCAACTCCAGCAACTCAAAACATAAGTTAGAATACAACTATCAAACTGTAAACCAGACAATGCAACAACCCGCATAGCGTGTGACACCATACCTACAACTATTACTGCTAGCTTATACCGGTTGTACACTAAGAAATCTTTCATATGGAAGTTTCCAACTTGAAGTCAAATAAAGCGTAATAAAGGCGATTGGTATTCTCTATGGTCTCCTCTAAAATATGAAGCATAACAAAAGCATGTCAAGCAAAACTTCGTCCCTAAGAAGAGGGGAAACACAAACTTAAAGCGCTATGTTAGCACTTCGACATTTGTGCATGTGCTGATTAGTATGCATACATGCAGGTTCCTTTGTACCCATTTCTTTGGAACCTAAAGGATTCAAACTCCAGAGTAAAACAAGGAAAGAACCTATGGATTCTTAATCATGATATTCTCCAAGGGGTTGGGGGGGTATTACAATGGAATATCCATGCGTATGATATTTTAAAAATATCAAATTTAATAAAGTCAATTCGTATGAAGCTCATTAAGTCAATTGATAGACCCGATTTTGAAGAGTCAACCCAAGCCAACCAATACTCATACCTGTAATAAAACAAATCATTTTAGGTTCGCTAATCTGTAAGTCTGAAGATATTTTTTAGATGAATGGCAAACTAAGAAATGAAATAAAGGGCAAAGGTTATTGTAAAAGTATCAATGGTGTAGCTTCACATTCAACTTTTTGCAGGCACCAGATATCTCAAAGGAGAACCCAGATAAGCAATTGTACAAGAACATAATAAGAGCATTATGCAACGCCAACAAATCAGAGCAGTTCAATCCTTCAAAAGATGTATCCATACCTGAAATCAACTTGCGAGCCAGTGAATCCAGCCATCCTCGCCAAGGCCAACACCCAGAGAATCGCTCCGTCCTCGCTTTCTTCGCCGGTGGGATCCATGGGAGCATCAGAGAAACGCTAATCCAGACCTGGAAGGGCAAAGACAAACAACTCCAAGTGTACGAACAACTTCCTCCAAATCTCAACTACTTGGAAATGATGGAGCGAAGCAAGTTCTGCTTGTGCCCCAGCGGATTCGAGGTCGCGAGTCCGAGGACCGTGGAGGCCATCTATGCCGGTTGCGTCCCTGTGATAATCGCCGACGCCTACGAACCGCCGTTTTCGGATGTCCTTGATTGGAGCAAGTTTTCGTTGCGCATTCCGTCGGAGAAGATATGGGAATTGAAGAAAGTGTTGCAGAGTGTGGAGGAAGGGAAGTATCTGAGAATGCAGAGAAGGGTGATTCAGGTGCAGAGACACTTTGAGGTGAATCGACCCGCTAAGGCCTATGATGTGTTTCATATGATTCTTCACTCTGTGTGGCTTCGACGGATCAATATATCGTCGATTCGAGCGTGAATGGAGAATGATGGAATTGGAAGCAGTGACTGATAAATTTGATTTATCAATCTCTTTACATGTATTTATAGTTATATACAAAGGAAAAGAAAGCAGAGCATTGTAACGTATCTGTACATCATACTCTCATACTTCCTCGCTCACTGAGTTCAGCCACGCAACAGGTTCGGTGATCATCATTTTGACGAGCAACACTGATCAAATTATCATTTATATTTGATTGATTTCAACAGTTTAGATTTAAAATTTTTAATTAATTATTTTAAATAAAAAATTATTTTTTGAAAAAAAATAATTAAGAGATTATTCTTATTTTAGATTTCATCTATATTAAAATAATTATTTTAAATAAATAAAAAATCAAATCCTAACCATCCAAATAAGACATAAATAGTTCAAATTTAATGAGTTTAAGATGTTTATCGCCAAAACTCAGGTCTAACTATACACAGAATGTTATACGAAGAGAGTTTCAACAAGGACTGACGTATGCTTTGATGAGAAAGTAAAATGAAAATTAAGAAGTTTGCCTTACAAATGTGAATAATTTTTTCTCTTGATCTTTATGAAAGCCATTTTTATTGCTTGCTCATGTCCTCCAAGCTTCAAATTTGAAAAGAAATACGATTGATTTTATAAGTTTTAATTTAGTGTTTTTTTTAACATTTAATATACTTTTTCTAATTTTAGTCTTAATTATTTATTATCTTTTTTTGTTATAATCTCTCTTATCACATTTTTTCATTTTTTCTTATTTATTACAAAGACATGTTTAGAAAGAAAAATATATTTCTCACTTATTTATTATTTTTAATTAATTTTATCTAATTGTTTATTATTTATAAATTAGTTATTTAAAAGGGAAAATTGCAAAAAAAGACCTTGGAATTGTAAAAACGCAGATAGGGACCCTTGACAACTTCACTTTGGGTTTTGACAAGAATAATATGCCCTGAAGTTGTCAAAACCCAAAGTGAAGTTGTCAAGGGTCCCTATCTGCGTTTTTGCAATTCCAAGGTCTTTTTTTGCAATTTCCCCTATTTAAAACTATAATAAAAACCAAAAAAGTAATCCCTTGTAGTTAATGTGACGATAGATATAATAAATATCTTAAATTATATATATATATATATATATATTTCACAAACATAGCATTGATGAAATCTAATAAAATTATAGGAGCTCAATAAGAAATTAAAAAGAAAACAAAAAACAGGAACACTAAAATATGCGAGAGAAGAGCTTGAAACGATACAACTCGAACCATGAATCTATTAAATAGAAAGTGATCAGGAGCAAAGGGTGAGGCGACCGCATGCAAAGGAAGCACCAAGGGCACTTGCAAACCATCTTGAAGGCTTGAACGACCATAAAGGCCTTGAAAATCCTGAAGGATGAGAAGCCAACTACAAGAGCATAACTCTAGAACTGGGAAAATGGTACAACGACCATAGGAAGCGAGTGATGCATCTGTTTTCGCAGCAACACAATCCAAGAACCATCCCAAAAGCTTCTTGAAGATACTCATAATCGGAAGTCCTTACACCAACCAAAAATTAGCAGCACTATAAGATGGACCTCTCGGTGGCCGCAAAAAAAATAGAAGCTCCGCACGAACCCAGTACGAGCCAAGCAGCCCTAACATCTCTGTTCTTGTTAGACTGTTCTAAGAGTAAATGAGCATCCCCTAAAAAGCAAAACTTGCACTTTCGCTTGAAGGCTTAAATAGACTTTTCATGAAGAACGGCAAATTAAAAAATAACAAAATAAGGGAATGAAAAAATCGGCATGAATCGTTTCCCGTCGCAAACTATTCAATAATTCAGTAAATTTAAAATGATACAAAGAAAAACACACCTCTCTTTATAAACAAGTGTTTTCTTTTTTGATAAAAAAATTTAGGTTTTAAATCATCTAAGCATTAGTTCTTGACTTGTCAAAGCCTACCAAATAGTATAGGTTGCAACGCAAAAACATGGCCACTCTAAATAGACATTAGCCAATACTTCCTTTTTGTTTTGAAGGGTAATGCATTGTTAGAGATATTCCGGGGAACTAGTATCAAAGTAAACATAATCTACGCAATTTATGAGTATTAGCATATATATATATATATTCATATGTTTGTGTATGTGTGCACACGTCGGTCGAAACTGGGAGCTTAGTATCTTACCCAAATGGCAAAGACGCTCCTCAAGTATAGGGGAGGTAACTAGCCCTCTAATTCTAATTTTAAAAAAAAACGAAAAATAATATGTAGAGGATTGATAATAATTAATAATACTGATATATTGACATTAAATAAAATTTTGGAATCCTTAAATACACAATGGGACACGTGAGAAGCCTTTACAATAAATTTGTAACTTTGAGAAAGTAAAAAACCCTGTCCATTTAAAAATGATCAACGGTGAACCAATCATTTGATTCATCTTCTGAATCCTTCCCCTTCAAATGCACAGCCTTCTGCTGGCGTCCTCCTCCTCCTCTCTCAGAATTCTCAGATAACTTATCCCAATCACTGCATACATCACGTGATGAAACCCTTATTAGGTCACGTGCCTCCCTAGAGCCTGATAATCTCTCACAATCAGAAATAACACTTTTATCATCATCTTCATCTTGTAGGTCACTGAATGACACATCCTCTTCCTCTTGCTTGAATTTTGCAAGGGAATTGCCAATATCTGTATCTTCAAACCATCTTGCAGAACTACTCATTGTGTCATCATCAATTTCTAAACATTTCGTTGCACTTGTGATCTCACCCAAAATCAGGTTTTCATCAGACGAAATATTGTCTCTTTCTGTGAAAGAGTCGTTCCCAACGTCTTGATGTGGACTCAGATTCCTCAGGTTTTCGGAGTTTTCCGCCTGTAAAGTAGTCTTGTCTGCAAGTCTCTTCAGAAGCACACTTCGTGCTTCAAGAATCTGCACCAAAAAAAGAAGTGAGAGAGATGCAAATTAGTTAACTTAAAAAAGAACCTTTCTGCTGACAAATTTGAGAACCCTAAACACCAAGCGCAAGATAGTTATGCAAGAAATTATTTTCTCACGCTAGCCAGGTTGAACAGCATGGAAGTCTTAATCCACACAAAGTAGCTGGAGAGAACGCCAAAGGAAAATCAATAACATTCATTTAAACTGGAGGTGAATCTGATCGTAATCCAAGATATACAATTACAAAGATTCAAGAGTCAGAGATTCACTTCAAAAAGGCACAGAATAAATGAAATGCTTCACCGTTTCTCATTAGTCAATATAGTAACATTATGTTATCACCTCAGGTCCACTTAATAGTGCTTTGCATTCCAGTGGCACGGCAAGTATAAGCGTTATTAATGCCAACATTTAGAATAAGATATTTTTAAAGTAAAAAATAAATATAACTATGTAATATAAAAATAATTGCATGCAAGTGGCATGGCTTAAAAAAAATTGCAAGAACAAAAGCCAGATTCTGGAAGCCAATTATCTAGACACAAATGAACAAAAATGCTAGACAAGCATATATCCAGACCTAGTGGTCCATGTAAACCAAAACGGATAGAGACATTATGTTGAGAAATGCTGCTTGCCTTGGCAGTTGATAGCAGCTCAAAATCACGCTGATTAAGTCTTGGAAGTAACAACAGAAAGTAGATCAACCAGAATTTCTCCACATTCATGTAGCTACAAAGTTTCAGTCTAAGTGCCACAAATTCAGGCACCAGTTGTTCTATAGTTAATGCATGTTGCCTCTGAGGATGGGACATACTGAAATCAGCTGGAACAAGTCAAATTTCCCATATCAGTGCCTATTAATGTCAATGCATTAAGTTGGAATAAAAAGGGCATTAACTTCTTTGCAGACTTTATATCATGAAGAAGCATACTAGCTTTTCTAACATGTTGAGGCAACTAAGGACACCCGCTCATTGGCTTGCCCTTTCAACACTAAAGAAAAGGCATTGTGCCTTGAGCTGCTACAAAAAGTACCTGACCTCTTGAATCAGGCATTTATAGTGCAATTGTCCATACTTTTCAACAACAGGAGTCTTTCCTAATATATTATTTCCAGCATCAGTAAACGACAGCTCACTTTTTTTGTTTAAACCAGGCCTTTTTAAAGCAAGTTCTAGGCAACGAACCAAACTAAATACTCCACACTGTAGGTACTGGTTACCACATCGTCTGGTCGCTAGCATTTAACATTACCATCCATTTTGATCACCAGTTTCTTTACCAGTGAAAGGAGAGTTCAGTATAAATTTTCAGAGAGGAAAAAGGTACAAAGGATTTTGTTACCTATTCCTAACAAGTTGGATCAAATAACTTGTGTCCAAGTGAAACACTAATCCAGGGCAGTAAACTTCTTACCAAACAACATAGTACCATAAGCTGTGCCGATATTGTCTATTTGTAATTTCAATATTTGCATTCTGTAGGAGCAAAGAAGAACTTATCGTAGAAACAATCATAATGAAATAAGCCAATTAGCCGCATGATCAAAATAGTGACAGAGGGGCAATATGGGAAGAACTAAGAACAGCTTATGAAGTGTCGTAATATACAAAGAGTTCATGTTTAAGACTCGGGAACTACGAATTGAGGATAATAATCCAACCCAGTAATAGGAACGATCTTGCGAGGATATCAAATCATCAATTCACTGACAATCAAATAATATAAATCGTACTCTAATAGAATGATCATCTCGACTACAGAACTCCCGCCGGTCAAAAGGAATCAATTGGAAAGGAAAACGAGAAATCGAAGTCAGTTTCAATTACCATAATCAAGTGGCAGTGGAAAATCCGTCCAACAATCGGGCCGCTTAGAAATTTCCTTCACAAAACGAACGACATCATCGTTCGTCCCAGGCACGCCACGACCTCCGTCTTGATCATCATCAACGACTTGACTTTCGAACTGCAACAACTGGGAGGCGAACTTGGAGATTCCACTCACCGCTTTATTACTGGAGAGACGGGAAATCGAGCTCTTAAAACTCCCACCGATCTCCACAAGATCATTCCGTATCCCAACAAGACCGCGCGACTCCGACTCCGACGAGCGAGTGGGTGTAGAAGACGGAGATGGAGCAAAGAAGTTGGCAAAGCCGCGAAGAATAACAGACACATCATCCTTAACGCCGGAAGCACCACCTTGGATATCACCGGAGGGAACCCCTTCCGGCGTAGACGACCGCATAACGGTGCGTTGAAGACGGAGCTGAGGAGATTCTAGGTCGTTGGATTTGATCCTACGATATTATCTAATCAACAGAAAGTCACAAATTAAATTTTATTTTTGTTGTTTTGGAAAATATAATATAAAATTAAATTAAATTGGAGGATTCTGAAATACAGAATATGAGGAAGAATTATAGAACCGAACAGAGGATCTTGACTGAACCCAAAATTCGTACGTTTCAATCTAACCATATTTTACCGGACTCCGAACCCACGCGCGTGTGTAGCAGCAAACAAACTGAATATTGGATAAGGCGCAACAAAAAAAAACAAGAAGAAGAAGCAAAAGGTACTACTTCCTACCTCCGGTACTAATTATAAAAACTAATTAATTAATTTGAGAAGATTAAGAAAATAAGTTAATTTAGTTATTTGTAATAGATAAGTGTTATCTTTCCTAAAATATCCTTACTAATCAAGTGTATTGGCTAGAATTATCTTTATTAGAAGAACTATCTTGGGAAAAAAATGGATAAATATGAGAGATAAAGTGGATTGGGATTTTATATTTAGAACCAAAAAAAATCAAATAAAACCTTATATTAAGGACCGAAGGTAGTATTTAATATTTATATTTCTTTTGCGCTGTGAAAAACAAAGCTTCAAAATATTTTTCAAATTTTGTATCAAATTTTTTTAATTTTTTTCCTCTTTTTATTTATTTATTAATTTTTTGTGATAAATCAGTATACCATTGTAAACAATCACACTGCATTCATAAGGAAGAGGAAACAGATTTAATTCTGTTTATGATTTCAAGTTGTTCATATTTGCTCTTCTGATTAAAAAAAAATTTGACAAAAATTATTATGAGGGGTATTATTTATAAATCATAATGAGTATGTTGTAATATCTTAACATTCTATGTGAGTAGGAACATTATTTATTGAGAATAAGAGTATTAGCCTAAGATTTACCTTTTTGTTATGAAAAATGAGAAAAGTACAAAGATTGAGATGAGGGAGATGGAGAAAATAAGAGGAAATTGGAGGGGAAATTAAGGGGGAGTTCTCATTCACTTCATTGTCTCAAATGTGTGTACATCATCTCCTATTTATAGGACTCCAATATTAAAGACTAACCTAAAGAGTTACAAGTACATAAAGAAAGGAATTAAGCAACATAATTGTACAATTGGAGGTTATAGGAAATCAATACTTGAAACCCTTCAATTTAGGAGTTATAAGGTATAATGCCATTAACCATGAGAAGGAATCCCAAGGGGCTAAGGAGTTATGAACATCTACACAACATAATATTTACAACACTCCCCCTTGGATGTTCATAAACAAATATTGTGCCTCATTAAAACCTTACTAGAAAAAATCCAGTGGGACAAAATCCTAGTGAAGGAAAAAGAGTACACAATATACATTGAAGCTGCTTCGTTAAAAAACCTTAATAGAAAAACCCCGTGGGACAAAATCTTGGCTAAGGAAAAGAGTACAACATGATCTTTACTCCCTCTAATGACAATGTCACTTTTACTCCCCCAGTCAACAGCATTACTCTCTATCATTTTATCATAATAGAGTATATTAATTTCTTAAGTGTTCAATGCCTTTTCAAGCATATCTTCTTTTTAGCTGAACTATGCATAGTACGTCGTCATCAAATTATATTGAAATGTATTCCTCTAACATATCTTCTAGATATGTGGAATTATCAATATATTCTTTACTTGCACTGAGAAAACTGCAAAGAAAGTTTATTCTGAAAAATACTATAATATATCTTGTATCGACATAATTAATTTAATTTGAATAAAATGATATCATGTAATAGTTTCATAGAACTACATATCCAATCTCAGTTTCCTTATTCACATGCATACCGACAGAAACTTATCTTTACCATAATATTGACAATATATGTAAATATTATTATAGAATAAATATATGGGACTTCTAATCTATTTAGTTGAATATATTTTGCAAACAAAATTATCATAACAAAATTAATCATTTTGCAATCATTGATGCATTCAATAACTTGATCTTCGGGTCAAGTAAGATACGAAATTATTTATTTTCTAATACATTTTTCTAAGCCAAATATGTATACTCAGATTATCTTATTCAACATAATATTTTAAGCATTGGATGATTTTCTTCTATATAAATGCTTCTGACATTTTAAATCCCTCAAGAATTCTCATGTAAACTTCATTATTTAGTGAGCCACATGTATAGGCTATAACGATATCTGACAGATGCATATTTCATTTTTCATATACTGCCAAGCTAGTAATATATGCAAAAATTATTGCATCCATCACAAAATATTATGCCTAATCATAATCACTGGACCTTTGTGAAATTCTTTATTTTCACAAAAATATTCATATGTCACATAATAACCTTGTATTTGATGTGTTTGGACTGCAGGTCCATAATTTTCACATATTAAAATAATAATTATATTTTCATTGCATCTTTTCTCCTTTCCTTTTGCTTTTGGCCAAATTTCTACTTTCATATAAGATCCTCTTTAAAATCACGTGATATTATTATCAAAAACGTTGTCGACAACTTTATCTTTTTGGTTCCATTTTTTCTCTTATGACATAACTTATTGAGATCTCTTCATTACTTTTTAGGTACCTGAACCTCTTATGGGGCTCTTTTTTTCAACTAGTTATGTCTCAGTACTCTTCTAGACACATGCCTCCTTAATATGACTTTTAAATTTCATGCTCCTTTTTGTTCAATACAATTATATTGGAACCGATTAATCTCTCATCCTTCAGGCATGTCTCACTTTTATTTATACTAATTGGAGCATTTTCAGCTGAAATATGAGATTTAGTAATACTCATTTAGGTCAGTAATAGCATCTGGCACATATTTTGTAATATTTCATGGATGCATTCTTTGATGAACTTCTGGTTCATACTATCATATATTTGAGGATCTATACTTGATAATAATAATGCATTCTATATTTTATCTTTTCCAGTTACTCAAGTTCTCCCCCTCATGTTGGGAAAATTTTGTCGAATGACAATCAATTAATCATGCAGTATGAGTCTCCTCAATTCATTTGCTTCTTTTAGAAACATCCCTTTTGTTTCTTTTAGATACAAATAAGAAGAAGGAGGTTCTTACCCAACATTCATTCCAATCTTTTATATCCATCTATATGTATATTGTGGTGGATCAATAGACATAAGCATTGCACATTCAAACTTTTAAGATGGAAAGTATTTGGCTCCTGACCAAAAGCCAATTTCATTGAGAGAATTTTATTGGCTTGATTTGCATAAATGTTGCAACATATCAAACTAAACAAGCCAACCCTGAGATGAGGATCTTGTTCTCAAAAGTATTGATCTAGCTATTCATGGAGGCTAATAATTCTGCCAGATCGTTCTGTTAAGTAGACTTTTTAATTATTTTTCTAACAAATGCATGTTGATCACTGAAATTCTAGGATATAAATTCACAATCTTTTTCAATAAAAATTTTCTGGATCTCATAGTCTGGAACTTGTGCACTCAACATAATGATTACTGAAATAATTTTGCAAACTTCAGGTTGCAAAATTAATAATAATACATGTAACCATCTTATAGATGCATCTATCAAATTTATTAAATACTTGTATGGTTTGCATGCTATTGGTATGGGTTCATATATCTGAATTTGATATATTTCCGGAAATGTAGAGATCCATTTTACATCATAACTAGTGATATCAATGTAATCAATTTTTCATTGAGAATAAGCAGCATATGAATTCTTGGATCATATAATATGTTGGCTATTCATGAAGAATCTTCTGGTTCTTCAATGAATGTCGATATATAATCATCAATAATTTGTTACATCATATATATTATTTATGATAATCAGACAAGCCACCCCAACTATACATTAATTAGACGAGTAAACTTCTGGTTTACTATAACAAGTTTCAAGTAAAACTCTATCCAACATCAACTCACACTTATATTTCAACAGTCTCCCCCTCAAGTGTGAGCCATAAAACATGTTTTCCTTATTCATGTATTTCAAAAACATGACTAGCATATAATAGGCTAATAACCTCTATTACTTGGAAGTACAAGTACTTCCTAGTTCATATATAATTATGGATTTTAATTCGATTAGGCTATTACTTTTCAGACTCTTTCGAAACCGAAGTTCTAATGTAGATCAATGGGTCATATTTTTTTACCATTAATTCTTTATCTGCCCATAAAGAAAAATATGTATTAGTTCTTCAAGAACTATATTAATATTTTTACATATAATTCTTCAGGAACTAAGTAATTTGAGAAGAATAAGGAGACAAATTTATCTTAATAATATCGTAATACATAATAATAAATAGTTATAAGTATCATAAGTTTAACTTGTAATATATATAGAATTTACCCATACTGCAAAGATGATTTTGTCCAACCAATCAAAATTAATATCAACTATTTATAATAAATTTTCTCATAAAGTTAAATAAATTTCTATTTTCTCAATTCAAATGTGACATAAATATATGATTTTTTCTCTCAAATGTCATAGCAAAAACTAATTTATTGTAGATATACAATTTTCTTTTATACTTTTTCAAAATGTATGAACTTAAAGAATTAAATAATGTTTGAATTAATCCAATAATCATAATTTTTTAAACTATAATTATCATCTGCACATGCTTAATTTATTCTCATAAACAAACTCATATAATTAAAGAGAACGCAAATATAGAATATCTTTTAAAATAAACTTTCTGAGAATAAAGTGTAAAATTGAACTTATCGTCAAAACTTCTTAACATTAATATATATTATTTATTTAATTTGTAATACTCAAAACATATCTTTTAAAAAATTACATACACATTGTATGAATACTTAACTTTTCTTTCTCACCGAATTTCTTGTTTAGTTAAACTCAAAACAATTTCAAATGCTCACAATAAAATTTATTGTCAATAAATTACAATAAATCATTCAAACTAAGATCATACAAATAGCATATAAATAAACAAAATACGAACAATATATCATCTCTTTAATTTGTGCACGAATAGCACAATAAAGTACCAATATCATAATATGACCATTTTTTTTGCTATTCTATTGATATGAAAATAAATTATATTCACAATTCATATTCATAAATATGCAAGTAAATTGGCACCATAAATTAACATTTCAAAGTGACCAATAACTACTTTTAATGTTTATCAATATCTTAATATCAAATACTTATAATAATATATTTCTACCAATAAATCACAAGAAATTTAAAATAATATTATATAACCTTCTGGATATAGCCTTCTGGGCTAATGATTATATTTTTCAACTTTGACTAATTTGAACATATTTCTCTATAAGATATTACCTTGGGCATTATAACTACATTTTTATACTTTTCATAATATCTCTTGATCTTTTGATTTCATAACCAATTTTAACATTTACTTTTGTAACAACGAAACTACTACACTTATAAAGTAATCAATATCAAAAAGTTAACCATGATAGAAAAGAAGCTTTGTAACAATATTTAGAAATACTATCATGGTTATATAAACATCCTAAATCATATGAGATTAACCATGATAGAAAAAGAGTTAAACCAATCCATAAATATGTCTATCATGGTTAAAAGAACTTTCCTAAATTAACTGCGTGCAAAAAGATATTCATAATGGATAGGGCTTTGGGTATTATAAATCTAGAATATCATTTTCAACCATAAGCCCATAACACGATTTTACTAAATAGTACCTTTCATAACTTTCAACAAAATCAAAAGTCATTTCATGTCAAAGATCACTGTGGATTCACCACTCATATCAACAAAAGAAATCACATGCAAATGCCTAAAGGCCTCCGGCCTTCTACCAGCATACAGTCCAGTAACAGTTCTCAAAAGTACACTGTCAAAATAATCAATCTCAAACATATCAGAGTATGTGGAATGGGCCCTATCGTGGCAATATACATCTATCCAACACAATCAAAAGAGTGGAAGCGCTACAATTTTACAATAGTAGCTCAAGCTTCCGGAGCCTTCCCTGACTGACCCGAACGGGAACTATCATCTGGAAAAGTGTTAAATCAACGGGGTGAGACAAAAGTCTCAGTAACCAACAATCCTACTCATCAAGCATACAAGTAAGTGCTCGTGACGTGTCAAGTGAGACAATTACAAATTCATAGTATTCCAACAAATTCCATATTGTCAAAGCATATAAAAAGTACAATCAATATTCTTTCACCTCCCTTATATCCACCCACCTTATATCCTCTGACTAAACCCATGGGCTAAATCCTCATCCATGTGACTGGTAATTAGACAAACTCACCGATCAAGTGATATGGACCGGCCAAAATCCACAGAGCACAAGACCGGACCATGGGTTCCCCCTCTAGTCTACTAGTAGGGTGTCAATGCCCTATAATGAATAATTGGGCCAAAGGACCAATCAGTGTACACCTGATAGCCCTACCACCTTATATCCTCAAATGTACATAATTCACCCCCTTATATCCTCTTTGTTACAGTACCCATCATCAACATCCGCCACCCCTCATATATCAACACTCAAAATATTGCATTCATAAACAATCATCAACATGTAAAAATCAATTCGGATTTTCCATTTTTCAATTGACTCATAATACCTAAGATCATCATAATAGTAAACATATATCTTTTGCAACAAAAGTCTCACAAGACAATTTCAATAACAACATACTTTCATAGCTCACATCGTAATCCAATAATATTTCATAAATTCCTTATAATTCAAAATCAATTACAAACAACCTACGAGCATGAATAATAAGTGGAAAGTGGTTACCTCTTGTCTAGAACAAGTATTACCACAAGGTTAACCCCGTGCTCATACCAATAGCCCAATAATTTAATCTACACAACCAATACATTTACATATCAATACACAAGCTATTTAATTAATTACTTAAACTAAAACATATATTTATAAGGTAAAGTTTCTAATTCTATGCTAAACCCAAACCTCTCATAACCCATAATTAAGTCTTTTAGCACAAAATTTATATATCCTCACAATCCAAAATTTTCATTTAAACCTTTCAAAGTATTTACTTTAATACAGATTTTTCTCAAATTTTAAATCTGAAATTATCATATTTAAAATTCAAAAATCCTATTTTAACTTTAAATCTCAAAAACCAACCATTAGAAATTCACTATACATCAAATGCATCTAAGTAAATAATTTAATCAACAGTTTCATGGTATAAATATCATATTTTTCATAAATAAATATCTGTTTAACTAAAATAATTCATTTAAAAATATTAGGTCAGTCAATAAATAAAACTAAACTGATAGAAATGATCTACTAAAATAGCTCTACAATACTATGCTTACCTATCATCAAAACTCAACACTTGCTTCAAACCCTAAACCCAAAAATTATCTCTAAACAGAATAAAACTACTATCATTAGATAGATTTAGATGAGTGGAAAAACTTTCATGAAGAGAGTTTAATGAAAAGAAGTCATTTGGCTTACCAAAATGATCTGCAAAGTTGAAACCCTACTGGAAAAATGAGAGAAGGCGCCGGAGAAGGTGAAAAAGAAAGACGTCGAAATGTTTCTCTCTCTGGCCCCAACGGTTAAAATAATATTTTGGCAAAATTCCAGTTAAGGACCCCATATTAAAATGGGACAAAATTATAGTTTGGTACCCCATTTTTTTTCCTTTTTTTTTTTAAATCCGTTTTATTATTATTATTATTCAGTAATTTCCATATACATATTTTATAAATCTTATTTTCAATAATTCTCTTTTCTTAAATAAATAGAGAATAAAACTCATTTATCAAGCATTAAACTCCTTCTAAACTTAACTAAACACTAGGAATAATAATAAAAAAAAAATTGGGATGTTACAACTTTCAATAGATTGGTATATATTTGTCTATATGACTTCTGATCATATTATGATATTACTCATAATTGTTTTTGACTATAGAGGTATCAATATCTCCTCAATTATGGTTTAATAGCTAAAATCAAATATTATTGCCCTTTAATTATTAATTCCAACAGTACAATGTGGGCATGCTCTTTATCACTCTTATAGACATGTTCCTTACTTTCAGTAACACATAATCAATTTATTCAAATATTAGTCTTCAGGACTATAGTAAAAATCTTTCAAATAAAGTTCTTTATGCCATTTGATGTTTGAACTATTAGCCTTCAGGGCTTTGATACTTGTCACAATGTAGCCTTCAGGGCTTCAATACTTGTCACCATGTAGCTTTTAGGGCTTTGATATTTGTCACTATCAAATCATCAAAGTGCCATAGATTTTTCTTGTCATTCCATTTAAAAGTATCCATAGTATTCTTTCACAAAAGAACAATTGCAAAAGTGATATGACTTCTGGTCATCTAATCACATATGGCTTCTAGCCATTTAATAAAATTAAATTAAATAATATTGTAATGAAATAAATTAAATAAATTAAAATTCATAATCAAATATAAATAACATTATATAATCATATATATATAATACTGCGATAGATATAAAATGACATAATATAAACCAAACAGATATATGTAAACAAACAATAGAACAAGAAGTATGGAATAATAAATAAAAAAAATAACACAATATCACAATGGGGAGATAATAGAATTAAAATGTATAAAAAGAATAAATTAATAAATAACATAAAAGAACAACATAATATATAGCAAATATATAGAAAATTAAAATTAGACGTGATAATAAGATAAAAAGAATAATTGGGTAAGGAGATGTTAGTAGAAAGTATTATCATATACTATAAGAATATATTAATTTACAAAGGCTTATACCTCAAATCTTCAGAGCAAACTCGTACTGATAACGTGTTATGAAAAATAAGAAAAGTACAAAGATTGAGATGATGGAGATGGAGAGAATAAGAGGAAATTGGAGGGGAAATTAAGGGGGAGTTCTCATTCACTTCATTGTCTCAAATGTGTGTACATCATCTCCTATTTATAGGACCCCAATATTAAAGACTAACCTAAAGAGTTACAAGTACATAAAGAAAGGAATTAAGCAACATAATTGTACAATTGGAGGTTATAGGAAATCAATACTTGAAACCCTTCAATTTAGGAGTTATAAGGTATAATGCCATTAACCATGAGAAGGAATCCCAAGGGGCTAAGGAGTTATGAACATCCACACAACATAATATTTACAACACTTTTTTTTTTTTACCATTTTTCAAAGTAATTGTTAACGTTAATTAAACTACACTTCTTATCATTTTTAAAATGTTGCAGTTTATCTTAAACTAACTCATCCGAGTTCAATTGGATATGTGTTGGCTTATTCTTTAAGTTCTCTGATATGTAAGAGGTCCGCCTGATTTTTAGCAATTATATAATAAGTGTGGATTCCAATTAGGTAATCATACAATTACTAAAAATCATATATATAATATACTATCATTAGAGATTCAAAGATTTATCATATTTTATTTATTAAAGTTTAATCACAAAGTTATATAGAATGTTATATATACTTCTTTGTTTATAGTATCATGACTAATACTATCTTCGGTCCTTAATATAAGACCTTATTTGACTTTTATTTTGGTTCTAAATATAAGACTCCAATATACTTTATCTCTTATATTTATTTATTTATTTCCACCATAGTCTTTCTAATAATAATAATTGTAGCCAATAAACTTAGTTGGCAAGGATATTTTAAGAAAAACAATATATATTTATTACAAATAACTAACTTAAGTTATTTTCTTAATCTACTCAAATTAGTCAGTTAGCTTTTATATTAGGACCAGAGTTAGTATATGCTTTTAAAGTATTTATATATTTATTGTTTGTATCTTTTATAGTTATAAATTTGAGTGATTATGTATTGATTTATATATAAGAAAGCCCACCTAAATCTATCCAATATATTCAGCTAAAAAAAAATCCATCCAATATATATGCATGGTTTGCTTTTGGGGAATTTTGTTTTTTCAAAAGAAATCCGAAGTAAATACAATATACATGAAACTATTAGAAGGAAAGTATAAAAATGTTCATCACAAATCTTTTTGGTTATTGAAAAATCATATTTGCTATTTATTTTTGAAATAATTAATTTGTCAATCATTATAATTTCACTTGATTTTTAACCGAGTCCTATAAGTCCCCTCCCCCTTTTTATTATATGAAGGGACCCATATTATAATTGAGGAAACCACAAAACCTAGTTAAAAAAGAAAAAAAGAAAACCATAAAAGCTTCATTTTTTTGAAACTATAGAACTTTACATATTAATTTTTCTTTATTTTTGCAAGAATTTCTATAGTTTTTTAATACCATTATTTTTAGCAAAAGAATGTTGTTAGGTGAGATTAGTGCGGTTAACAGCTAAAAGCAGTTAGAACATAAGAGTTGTGGGGCAAATATCTAGCCTCACTTTTTCATTAAAGGGAATCACTTGGACAGTTGGACTTGGATAGAGCATTCTTTGCGATGGTCTTATTAGGTGGTAAAATAATTTCAAATCAAATCCAAATTAATACTCCCTCAGGTACTTTTTATAAAATCTTATTAAATAAATTACACGGTTTAAAAAAACAGTTAACATTAATTAAAAGTAATAAATATGTAAAAATTAGACCTCATTTTTTTTATTTGTGTTCTTATGTAATGAGGGAACAATTTAGAGAAGTAGCGAGGTCAACGATGAAAGGGAATAAAATATGAGGAAAAAACGAGGAAAGAGCATAGAAAAATTAATTAGAGATAAAATTAGTAAAAAAATATTTAATATTCAGACAATCATTAGTATTATCTTATAAAAGAACCAAATCAATTCAAATTTTAAAATCTTGTTAATAGTACCGAAGGGAGTAATATTGAACACCATATAGTTGTACTAAAAGAATGAGCAACAAAATAAAATTACATGTATAATTCATACCTTAAGATGACATTCATTAAATCTAGAAAAAGGTACGAGGTCTATAAAACAAGAAAAATCAACAAAAAGTTCCATTAGCGGACGAGCAACGTAAATGTTGTTGTCACTTACTCCTTAAACTTGTCATTAACTTGTTATGGAGCATTTTAATAATTACATTCTTTCTTGAAATCACCTAGCGATTTCCCTTTTGATCTCCATACAAACACACCATATCCATTCAGTTTGTTGAATAACGAGAATCCAAATTGTGCGCAGAGGCTTGAAAAAACTCCTGCTTTTCACTTGCAGCAAAGGAAGTAGGGACCGAGTAGGAAGAAGTCCATAAAAATAATTTATTTATTTCTTCTTCAAAAAAATATTACAATTTCAATATCACAAGTGAACCACAAAATTTGATTGAATGAACATTACTGACATTGGCTCCTAACACCCAGCCCCAGTAATCTTTCAAAATTGGTGGCATCTCTCTCTCTCTCTCTCATTCATCAAGATCTCTTCACAGTGGCTGTAGCAAAAAATGGATGGTGACTGAACTCAAAAGAAATCTTGAGTGATGGATCAATGGCTCCTAGCCTGCAAATGACATTTAAAGCCACACTGTTATGCTCTGCTACTTGCTCTACTCTGCGCAGCTCACTCATTTTATCAGGGTCATTGGAAAAACAGCTCTTGGCATCTTTGGAAATTTTCTGGGCTTCCTTGAAGTAATCGCACATGACTAGGTTCTGAAAAACAAGATTTATGAATATGACAATTGAGCCTCTTGTCCATGGGGACTTAAACATCTAATGATGATTACTGGTTAAGCACCTATGAATACTTACCGAGAAATTAACATGCATTGTTGATTCCTTAAAGGATCTGTATGAGACGTGATCAGGGAGACAAGCTTTCCGTAGAAGCTCAAATTGCTGAATGAATATCTGGACAAAAGGGTAACAAATGATTAAATTGTAAATGGCAGATGTAGCTTGAGACATGGGCCATTTAGGGTGAGTATCATTCGTAAGAGTTTACCCCAACAGAAACATGTTAGTTTTCCTTCTTTCTTTCTTTCTCTTGTTTTTTTCTCCAGGTCGACAATCACATTGGGTTTGATTGAACTTGCCTCACATAGACCCGATAAATCACATAGACCCGATAAAAACTAGGACTACAACCCCAAATTAACATAAATGCATTTGCTTCTTTTTCCTTGTTTTTTTGAATAAATAAAATTTAGGTGAGTTGGTCCCAAAGACTTGCCAAGGTCAGGACAAGCCTCACAACTCAGAGAACACTTACAAAAATATTTACATATTGCCCACAAATGAAGTCTTCACATAGGTAGTGGGATTTCTACCCACATCCTCGTGAGATATTGGTCAAATTCTTCCCAACTGATCCAATCTTTGTTAAGGTTTGCTTGGTTTTTCAATAAAAGAATTTGGGTGAGTTAGATCCTACAGGTTAACTAAAATCATAACAAGCTTCACTGTTCAAATAGCATCTACAAAAGCATATAGGTATATTTGCGTTTAATTACACGCATGTTTATCAAATTATCCCAATAGATGTGGAACTTAGTCGATCCAACATATCTTCTAGCCACTTTATACACAGCGGCTAGACAACAGAGAAAATTATCTAAATGCAATTGGACGCATGATCATTTTAACTTTCTTCTAAAATCATAGTAATCTTGAGGAGAATGAATCCATAAATAAGCTTCAGATACATAGACTATGAAGTTTTACCAGTCCTAAAAAGGCTTGGCAAAGTTTAAACTAGGGTTGTTTAAACAACTGATCAGTGTCAATGGAAGAAATGAAAACCCTTACCTCATGTTCTGTATTAAAAGGGCTCTGTGGTACTGTCAAAATGCGCTCATTCTTCAAGGCAGCAAGCATCTAGGAAATAAACAAAAGAAACTACTTACAAAACTGGAGCCCAAAATAAAAGGGGGATTTTTTTTCGTTGTTTTGGTTTTTTTTTTTGGGGGGGGGGGGGTTCATACTGTTAAAATGTATCTTCATGCCCACAAAGTAAATACAAGACGTTATCAGACCAAACGTCTCCCCCTGATGTTTAGGAAACGAATGAATGACTTTGAGAAGTTAAGGAAATGAATGACTGAGACAAAAACATGTATAGGCTTCATTTTTGACAACCGAAAGAATGAGATTACCATGCATAATCCTTCAGCTAGATATATTTGGCCCTGAAGAAACAAGACAGCTCCTGGCATCTGATAATCCCGGCCTGCATCCTTGAAAGAATCCCTTTTCTTCTTAGCCTTCTTTTTGGCTGATCAAGACAAAGCATAACAGCATACGAAGTCAGAGCCTCGAGGGAATTCAATAGTTCTTACTTCTGTGTGCACAATTACAAGGACACTGAATTATACATTGCTAAACTTTTCAAGTTGGAAGCACACATGTTAATACAGCGTATTTTAATAACTTAGATGAAGTACATACCAGTACCACTATTCATCACGACCCTAAGATGTGTCTTCTCCGCAAGCTTGATCAGAACTGTATATATATACCAGTATACCATGCAATAATCATGTACAGAGTAGAGCTCCAATTCAAAACCCAAAATAAGAAAACGGTATGCTATCCAGTAAGTTTGCTCTTCAACCCACATGAGGATCTGTTGGAATATTTTGAAACATAACTGCAGGAGCAGAGCAATGCTATAAATTGGCAACTGAATAAATTATAGTTCAGCCATAGTAGCTAGTTAGACGATCAACAAATACTACTAAAAGAAAATAGTTTTGCGAAAAGGTTAAGGTGCAAATTTGTTCTAGAAGTTTTCACTCAGGAGCACGGGACGCCCAAAAGGATTTTGCAGTACAAATTTGCCTTGGAAGTTTAAAATCGCAGCAAAATTGCCCTCCAACCATTAAAAAACCAACATTGGCCGTTAATATTTTTAACGGTAGGGGTATTATTGCCACGATTTTAAGCTTTCCGAGCAAATTTACTCCAAAAAAAACTTCTAGACGCCCAACACTTCTACGTGAAAACTTATAGGGCAAATTTATACCTTAAACCTTGTTGAAATGTTAGTGGAAACAAGTTAAGGTTGAGAGAGTTTGATATAACTTCTCAGGGCAACCAATAGCTATTTTTTCTATGGGCATTACTCCCACGTAGGTATTTGATAAACTCAAGAAAGTTCTTGTCACTCAGTAAAGAAACACACCTCATCATAGGAGGGGTTTGCAGCTTCTCCAAACTCCTTTTTAAAAGCCAACTCCAGCTGTAAAGGAGGAATGTAAGATGAGATGTGCTTAAATGGGCGTTCACAAAATCATAACATACGGAAATGTAGTATGGAAGTTCAATCCAGAGAATAAGCAGACATATCACTATATGATTATCTTTATATGCATTTTCTTTATCCTCGTGAAAGGAAATGGGATTCTGCAATCTCAAACTCACTATAGGTCAGCTAGGAAATAGATAAGATCAATTAAAAAGAATAAAAGATTCAGAATTCTATTTTCAATCCATTATCTGTACAGCTTGATCAATTAGAAATGTCAGAAGTAATTATGTGCAGAAAAGCTCTGTCGACCACTTTCAACGAACTATATCCATTTATACACCTTTAAAAAATAAGACAAATTCAAGGAGGTTTTACAGCATGCAGAAAACATGGGGCAGAGGGAAGCTTATCACAAAAGCCACATCTTTTCCTGAGGATGTACCTGAACATAGATGACACGCCAGTCTTGTAACATTTTCCCTAGCTTACGTCTTTGCCATGCAGCATTGGTACACAGGATTTTGAGCAAATTATTTACTAACTGCAAATGAGATATTGCATGGATTAGAGGAAAAGCTAAATGCAACAGGCTGTGAAAACACTAGCACCCTTTTTTAGTAGATATTCCAGATTGTTTACGTAACAAAGTAATAATACAAAGTGCTTTAGTCAACCCTTAATTGTGTTGGTTAATAACATGATATAAGCGTCTCATCCCCACGAGCATCATATCTATAGATTTTAGAACACATTTACCAAATAGAAGGGGTTAAAAAATTATTTTCAGGACAACATGCCAATTGGTTATGACTTCACTACCTGCCCAAGTTGTACCATGGATTCAGTTTTTTGAATGTCATGATCCTTCGTGACTTCAGGCAATCCAGCAGCTCTAGTAATCAAAGCAAACATTGGAATCCGTCCATAGAGCTTCCCATCTTGGACCAGCAGGAGCTGATGAAAAGTTAATCATTGCTTAAAGAACATACCAGATATCAAAATAAGAGTAGTAAGTGAAATCATTGTAACTTGCAAAATTTGTACCTTTACTAGCCTGTGCATAATGAAATGATAAACCAATAGAAAAGAACTCAAAAGAAGCTTGCATCAATATGCAAACCACAAGCACAAATTAGGTATAAACAAAAACTGAGAGAACTTGGCGTCTCTAGCATCCCATATCAGGTTTTTTTAAAGCTACACATATTTTATTATGATTATATGTCACACAGTATCACATGGACTGTGGTGCTTTACCATGAAAAGTCAATTTTCCCTAATGCTCAGGTTAAGTCATGTAAGCTTCTGACAATGGTGATTCCAAAAATCAGGCTCCTCCAAAGCGTAGATGTCCTTTAATCATTATATTTTTTAAAACAGAATCGCATGAATAGCATATCTTATCCATGAAAAGTCAACTTCTTTAGTGTAATAACCACTGACGTAAGCTTCTACTGGGGATGATAACTTCAAAATATTCCATTTGACATGGTAAAAATAGTAATATTCTAATTGTTAAAGCATCTTATTTCTTATTCATCTTATTCACTATAATGAAGGAAAGATACTTTTTTATCATTTTTTGTTCCTTTTAAGTACAGGGGGATAACTTCGATGTTCATCACAGACAACACACCCTTCCCTTCTTGAACATCTCGCAAAAGGCACAGATTGAAAAAAATTAGCTATATGGAAAAATTTTAAATAACTGGACTTCTTATCTAGACAGAAAATAAATGTTCTATAAGAATATAAGAAAAGAAACAATAATGAATTGAGGGGAACTTAAGAGCATTTAAATGGTCCACCTGAAGATGAGATCTAGCAACCAAATCAGGCTGAGACTTCTGGAATTTAATCACAAAGTGCAAAGCAGCCTCCAGTGACGGATCCAAAGAGTAGGAACATATAATGTCCAGATCTTGCAGAAGTTTCACAAAATACTGAACAGCCTGGCACAGAGAAACAAGAAGCATTACAGGAGAGACAGTCACATAGTAACAGTAAACTGTGAAGCAAATGTATGGTATGAATACTGGTATAAAACAAATTTTCGTGAAAAAATATAAGTACAGTACCATACTTTATCAAATTCATAAAGATTTTTTTTTTAATATCTAAAAACGTATTGCAATGTTTATTTCTAAATAATGTTTCACAATATAATATGTAATTTCAAAGTATATACTATACTATAGGCTTGACATTGCTCATGAATTTAGCATGTACATCCCATAATCCCAAGACAATAGTCCATTTTCACTGCTCATCTTCAGTGAATGGGAAGCAGTCTCACTTTATCCCATGAAAATTGGCTTCACTGAAAAGAATAGCAACAGAACTAAAGAAGAGGATGCCAGAGCCATTTGACCAGGAGCATCAAGAAATAGGACCAGTCAATTGGGCGAACATCAATCTCAGACATGACTTGAAATTTCAGAGGAGAAAAGGCCAGAAATTTCAAATCTAGACACTATAATGATGTGTTTTGCTCAGCAGAAAATGTCAATGTCCTAAATGATAGGTTTCAATAATTCAATCGGAGGTATCAGCTGAGTATCAAGCCATATATGTGGCTACGAGATCTGTATCTCTACCGTATTAATATTGGAATTTCTCTTGACAAAGCAATGACTTCAATACTCAAGGCTTTCTCAAGTATCAGTGCTTCTGACATAGTAACAACATAAGCACTCACCTTTTTCCAACTGAGAATTTTAATAGATCGGGGAGGAGTTGGGGCTGATGATCTGCAGTTTAAACTAGCATCAAATCCAATTGCTTGACAACCAGATGCAGTCGTGTCTTCTATGTTTTGTTCACACATTCCCTGAGCACTAGCCCTAAGAAACTCTGAGGATTTTAAAATGCACTCAAGCTCCGAAATGCATGAAGCTATGTGTTTCCTTGCCAACTCCAGTCCCCTCCCTTGTGGCCGTCTGATAGACATCAAAAGATGGTACAAATGCTGAAAGAAAATTAAACATTGCGGAAATTTCAGTCAAATAATGCTTGATTCATTGACAAGAAGATTGAAGGTGGATGAAAAAGATAGAAAATAAACAAATAACATCATTTAAGTCTAAGTCTAATATAGTTATGGTAATGTGACCACATTCTCAAGCCAGATGTGAACAACAAAGTTTATATATTAGCAGTATGTCAGCCTCAATTTTGACAGCTAATCTGTGCTAATAAAGATATATTTGAAGGGATGGATGCTGATTTTACATTTTTTTTTCCTCTTATCTTTGATGTGCACTAATGGACAAAATGGATACCAAAAATTATGTAAGCATAAAGACAACTCATTGCTGATGTGTTGACAAGTTTTCTGTGTGCTGATTGACCAAATGGATTGCAAAAATTGTGAGCATAAAGACAACTCATTTCTGATATGTGGACAAGTTATCACAAACAAAACGAGAATGTAGTTTTATATAATCTGCATGACTTATAAAAGAATATACATAGGATAAGACCTTACGAAAACGTAATCGGCATAACAATGCTTTGCAGTAGCCTTCTTCTAGATCAGGATTATTTTGAAGCGGCTCCGTATCTGCAATGGAATAGCTCAAAACTCAATTAAAAGCATAAATTTAACATAACATACGCCTACTTAAAAGAAGCAATAATAGAATAATCAAGGATTAAGGTAGATCCCGTACCCGGAAGTATTTTCTTACATGTATCTAACACCCCAAAGTATTTTGTGGTGCATCCAACACCGCGAAATATTTTTTAGACACGTCCAGCACCTTGAAATATTGTTTCTTTGTTTTCTTTTTTGCCTTGGTGCTAATGCACAAAAAACTATTTTTGGACGCTAGACACATCTGAAAAAAATACTTTGAGGTGCTAGACGCATCAAAAAATATTTCATGGTGCTAGACACACCTAAAAAAATATTTCAGGATACTGGATGTACCAAAAAATAATTTAGGGTGTTGAATGCATCTGATAAAATACTTCAGGGTGGTGAATGCATTTTAACCCAATATAATCAATTAGTTGCAGGAGAGGAACTTCTGTGTTCCATCCATTTATAAACAACAGAGCAATCCTGTTATGTAATTATAATTATAAATAAGAAAACACTTAAATATGATATAAATAGGGTTTAAATAAATATTATTAGGAGTTACATAGTATTTAATTATATTAGTAGGATTTGGATAGATTAGGATATCTAGATAATATTCAGATGATATTAGGATATTTACTTAGATTTATATCTATTAGGGCTTTTGCTTATAAATAAGTATTACCCATTCCTTGTAACTCAGTTTTTTGTAATGTGATTAGAAATTATTCAGTTTCTCTTGATCCTCTACTCTTCTCTATTTCTATTACTCTTTTTCCTTTCTCTTTCCTCTCTCTCTCTCTGTCCCTTATTTCTTTACTTTTCATAACAAATCCTCAGAGCAAAGAGACAGAAAATGGAATAAGCATTCTGGGAATAAAGTAAGGAATAATATATCACTGTGTATAGTTATTTATAAGTACATTAGCATTATCAACAATCAAGGGTTATAGGTATCTGGTGATTCAGGTTAAGATTGCTTATTGCTTGTAATTTATCAGAATCAGCATCAAATTAATATTAAAAGGAGTTCCAGTGTTCCCCTTTCTCTCACTGAACAATAAAGAAAAAAAGGAAGGAGGGAAAAAATTGCTTTATAACCCTGAGTCAGTCACTAATCAATTACCATATTGCTTATAGAGGATGGAAACACCCTTTTTTGGATGATAGAGTATGGAAACACTTGAATCAACAGAAAAGATGAATAATGGAAGGAAAGAAACAACAGATTACAGTATTGCTAAAGATGTAAGCAAATCTCTGCCCCAAAAAACTCTGAAGGAGTATATTTATCTATCTAACCAAGCTCTTTCCTCTCTGTAACCGGCTCTGATACCATGTCAACAAAAGATGACAGAGTCCTTCTATTGTATTTAGAATGAAGCAATTATATGGATCTTTGGATAAGTAAGGCTACTCTTAGAAAATCAGAAAATCACAATAAAGGACATAAAAGACTAATAAAATGACTAAAAAGTTTAAATTTTCTACAATTCTAGCGCTTCCAATATTTCTAACGATTTACAGAAAAGATCATAAATATACAATATGACAGAGTATATGTTATGACCCTCTACTATAACAAGACTTCAACCAGAGATAGATAACAAAGACAGGGAATAATTGAATCAGAACACAATATTCCTGCATAATTAACTCGATTGCAAGGGGCAGGATGATTTAAGACATAACTCACTCTCTTACACAATGAACAAGTGACTAACAGTTACGAACTCACAAGAAACATAACACAGAACAAAACACAATGACATTACAGACTCTCTAAAACAGAATAGGGTTGCCAATCTTGCGAGAGGTTGGCACTCTCCAACCCAAGGGCTAAAACCACACTTCAAAATTCTCCAGACCTGCTGCTGAACCAAAAGGGACGATTTATAGACCCCAAAAAGTGACTTTCACACTCCCCAAATTAAACCTCTCAGAGCCTTTGACCATAGTCAACCAACAACTTCCCTATTTTTATATTTCTTTCTAAAAGTGAAAGTTCTGACCGACAAAAGCATTTTTTCCCTTTCTGTATTTTCCTAATTTTCTAAAAGTAATCCTAACAGTATATAGGGCATAACTTATAAGGCCTGCTACAACCAGTACTGAGAACTTTCAACAGAATAATGGTAGTTATGGGCTTCAACATGAAACTACCTTCTAATACTCTTCGTTTAGATGATGATTTACATGCACGCAGTTGGCGTGATATTGATTCCTCAACAGCATTTAGCATCGATAAGCACTTCTCATCTCCATCTACACTCAGAGGAAGGCCATATGCCATGGTAAATAGATCCTCTTCCTGAAACAGATAAATATCACCATTTTTTTATTTAGTGAGAGATTTTTGGTAGGAGCACAAAATTCTACTTAAAGGACTAAAGGAGATAAACAAATATTGACATATATCACCATACTTCCATCTGACACATAAAATATGACAAATATGCTGAAAAGACGCACAAATAGACCAATAAGCAACTGTGAATTTGATAAAGGAAAGCCACATGCATCGTAAATCCACATCATTACTACATAAACAAACTTAATCCATGATGTGATATTAATAATGACATCAACAGAATTCCAGCATTCTATTTACTCGTTTCATGCCATATTCTTCAGTTAATGGCAAATCAATAATGCATAATCACACACTTCAAAAGAACACAATTTTATTTAAATAATTACAACTACTAACAAAATTAAGGACGGAAAATCACACGGCATATTATAATGCATAACAGCATAAGAGATTGAAAAAAAAAAAAGAAGATCTGCTGGAGTACTTTACTTCATGTGTGCGTGCATCTGAGACAACTGAAAGAACTGCTTTGCAGGTTGCACGAATGACTCTACAATATGAGTGCAACAGGGCATGCGATGATGTTCTGTCAGGCTGTAGGAGATAGAGGCAAGAATAAACAGTTTGAGCCAATGAATGACCCTTGTGCCATGTTGCCTGCCATGTGAAATAATCACTAAGATAATAAGAAAGGAAAGTGTAATGCATGTACTGAAACCAGAGACAACAAATGCACACAGTTTTGCATGTCACTTGAACATTTTTTATTGGTACAATTTTAGTTGAATTAATTTTAGTTCCCATACTCAACTAAAATTTTAAGCTTCATCACACAAATACTCTACAAGATTTATAAAATAGAAGTATCCTGGAAAGAGAGTATATTATTTACATACTCTATGCACTAAAGTGGTGCAAATGTGATTTATATAATAGAAGTATCCTGGACAAAGCGTATATTATTTCCATACTCTAAGCACTAAAGCAGCGCAAATGCCGTTATATGACCAGGAGGGGAAAACAGCATTTATACAGAGCAACAGATTATGATCACACTCATCAGCCATGCATGATATGTGAGTGTTTCTGTAAGTTATCATATGGAAGGCATGTGTATGAAAATTAAATTACCTCACATGCCAGAAGATGGTCCATAATGTCAATTGTGCATCGAATATCAGTTGTCTTATCAACATTAACAGGAACTGGAGCAGCTCCATTCTCGATGGCTTCCTCAAGAGAGTAGTATCTACAAACAATACCTGAATCCATCTTTGGGTCCATTATCTATCAAAAATAGAAAGTTTAAAAAAAAATGTAAGCAAGACTAATTGTATGAGTGACTACTGCTGAATAACCACTGAAAATGATTCTCATATTGGACAAATTCTCTGCATGTCGCTAGTGCATTGTTTGTGTGGCAAGGCATGCTCATTATCTCCATTTCAAAGTGGTAAAGCCAAATGATTTTTGTTTGTGACTAATTCATATAAGAAACCAGCGACATTCTACATTTCTATTATCATAAAAAGGGGCATAATACTGCTACCAGAGCCCACTGATATTGCAATCAGCAAGATGTAAAAATACCTCCAACGCTGACATTGCAGCAAATAGATTGAAATTATCCCCGTGAATCAGCTCTCCCTCCTGAAGATCTGTAGCCAACTACATGAAATAAAGTTCGAAAAGAAGAAACTAACATAGCCTCAAAGTATGGCGACCATTCAAATTAGGAAATCCAAGGCGGAAAATTATTCCAAAATTTACCAACCAACATATTAATAGGGAAGGAGGGAGTGAAGTTTAATCACCTTTTTTTTTTTTTGCCAACTAAGTTTAGTCACTTATTAAATAACAAGACCTCATTGTTAAATAAACAATCTCTCGCCTTTTAGGAAAAAATGAAATGTTTAGTGTTAGTTTACAATTCATGTGCATGAAATGAGAAAGTGGGAAACTGCTTTAGAGAAGGGGAAAAAACAACAAAATTTTATAATGATCAAATAGTAAACTCATGATTGCATATTTCGCATTTGTATTGAGCAGCAACATATAAAAGACCGAGAAAATTAACCAAGTATTAGAATCTGTAAATCTATATACAATCTAAAAACTCCATCAACCCACACGTGACTCATTTTCAAACGCCATGTCTCACATAAAAAACCCTTCGATCAACTGATCCTACTATGTCTGAGATCAAAAGGGAAACAAACAAACTTGATCCTACTATGTCCACTTAATTTGACTAGATTTCTCCGCCAAAACCAAAGGCACCTGAAGCCAATTTTGATTTCCTTGTTCAAGCGGGAAGAGGAAAACCAGTCGATAAGACTCACAGGTAACAAGAACACAACGGGGGAAAAAAAAAACGACCTTGGCAAGCGGCTTGAAGGAGGGGCGACACATCGGCCCAAACAGAGTTGTCGCCGGAGGGAATGGAGGTGCGACCAGGCATGGCAACACCGAAGGCTGCTTCGTCTGTAGGCTTCTGAGCCATACGTTGAAGCTTCCTCGGAGTTTATTATATTATGTTCTCCGCCACCTACGTTTCGAGGTCTTGTCAGTGTAACACAGACCTCCTGAGTCTCTTCAGGCTCGGGTCGCCAGGTCAAGTTCAGTGAGGAACATGGCAAAGCCAGCGCCTCAGCTAAGGGGGTTTAGGGTACAACGGGGTCGGGATGATGGGTCGGGTCAATGGATCCACTTTTCTTTTTCCCTAATATAATTTGTTTGTCTTAAAATTTGAGTCCATTTTATTTGAGTCCTCCAATTTCAACTTTATTACTTTAATCATTAAAATTTAGTATATTTTAAAATGTTAATCCTAAATATGTATCGGTATTAAAATGTAATGAGGTATCATAAATGATATTAAAATGATGATATGAATTTACTAAATAATTACTAAATAACACCTAGATAAATCTTATGTGTATCACAAAAGGATTATACAGAAAGAATAAATTCTCAAAACATTAAAAAACTCCTCAATTAAATAACAAGGAAAAAAAAGGCTGCATAGCTGCGTTTCGAGGACTAAATCTTTTTTTCTTTTCTCTATTATCCACACAAGGCTTAGTTAACGCTATTTATAACACTTAAGTAAATTTTAACTATGCTATAATTTCAATACTAACATTTTAGGATAGATTAAATTCTAAGGACTTAGATCATAGGTTTGAAATTTGAAAGACAAATTCCAAAATAAACCAAAATTTTATGGACAAAAAATTATATTAACTTTTTTATTTTTTATTATTGAAATAGTTTTATTCCCAATTTTCGATGCATTCATTAAAAATTAAAATAAAATAAATATTGAAAAATATTGACTTAATAATTTTATATTAAATAATAGTGTCTAGAATATGTAAAATAGAATTGTGTAACCGCTGGCAAAAAAAAAAAAGTATAATCAATTACAAATAATTATGGTAATCAAAGTATAACTAATTATATTTTTATTTCTTACGTAGTGCATGAAAATATTTTTATAGTTCTGAAAATATAAATAAATAATAATTATTTGTATGAAAAATAGAAAGGAACTTCTTTATTTTAGATTTATTACTCATTTATAATAAAATGTAACAACAATTTATTTTATTCCATAAATGTTTATGCCTACAATTTAAAAATCTAAAACACAAGTTTTATTTTAAAAAATATTTTTATACTATGTGAACAATTTGTTTTACTTTTAAATTCGTTATATCGTTCATATATACTTAGTCTCGATTATTACTAATCTTAAAAAATAAAGAAAATTACATTATATTTTCTCTATTTTTAATATAAAAACTACTTAATTAATTTGAACAAATTAAAAAAATTAAACAAATAAATTATTATAACATATGTGCGACATAATCCTCCTAAAACACTCAAGTATAAGAAATAAGAAATAAAATTGATTCAAATTTTATATTTCTAAATAAATACAACATCTAACTAGCTCTTAGAAGCTAGAAGGAGCATTGTATTAGGTTTAAAATTTCAGAATATAAAATATAATAGATTGAGAACAGCAGCTATAGAAGCCAGACGTAACGATGGAATAGACCTGGGGGCAATTTATTCATTATGTAATTTTTTTCAAATGAGTCATTATGTGATAGGTAAAATTAATGAATTTTTTTTCCAATTTTAATATTCAAAAGAGTGTAGCATCATACAACATTTTATCCATCAAATTTTTTTTGGGTAGAATCTAAAGTATTCTCAAACCATTTTGAACTTGAAACTACTCTTTTTTTGTCCCGAAACATCAAGCTTTAAGCCCTCCCACAAACTGTAGCAATCTATCTATCAATTTTAACAAAACTAAATAATCATCATTTAAAAATGGGATCATCAATCATCAATATAAAATATAAAATTTCTAGCAACCTCCATTACATATGCCATGTGAAGTTTGTTCATTCTTCCATTGTATAAGACCCAGATCTAGCTAGTTATGACACAATTTGGAATTCAATAAAATAATAAAATCAAATCAAATCTAAGTCGGTTTTATATAACTATGGCACATCAATTAATCCACGTCGAGTTCTGATCGTTACCTTAAAATCTTCCTTTTTGCCAAAAGGATATTCATTAAAAGAAAACATTATTAAATAAAACGGATAACGTAACTAACCAAATTAAGTCACCTTGATCAGTCGTCCCTTGTCTACTAGAAACAAAATACTCTTCCGGTCCTTAATATAAGACCCATTTAACTAATTTGATTAGATTAGGGAAGTTAGTTAAGTTAGTTAATTATAAGAAACGTGACATGTTTTTTCTAAAATACCATAATCATTCTTCTTAATATCCCCTCTTCCTCTTCTACTTGATTATAGTTGAGGGAGTATCTATAAAGGTAATTTAGAGAAAATTGATAAATATGAGAAATGGATTTTATATTTAGGACCAAAATCAACTCAATAATTACATCCTATATTAAGGAACGGAGGAGTAGCTAGATATAAGTGACAAAAGAGGGAATTGACTAAATAATTCCCAGCAGTGCTATTAATTTATTGCCAATATATTTGAATATTACTCCTTCTAATCTAATCTAAATACTATGTTCAATCCTTAATATAAAATCTAGTTGATTAATTTGAAACGATTAAGAAAATTAGTTAAATAAGTTAATTATTTGTAATATATAGGTTTTGTCTTTTCCAAAATACCCTTATTAATCATGTGTATTAGCTAAAACTATCATTTGATAAACTTTTAACATATACAATTACTACAAGAACTAATTTGAAAAAAAGAGATAAATATGAAGACTAAGTGAACAAAAAGTCTTATATTTAGAATCAAATTGAATGTCAAACTAGCTCTTATATTAAAGACAGGAGGTAGTATTACAACTTAATAACTAAAGAAAATTAATAAATGTTCTAGATCTTACGAGCATCCAATCGGATCCCAAGTTTGTGGGTAATGAAGGCTATTTTATTAGTTTCAATTAAAACAAAGAAACTAGTCAATTAGCTGATGATTTAGATAGGAGTTGTGGACATTTACAGGTACAGAACAATTCCTCAGGGGCAAGAGAAAACCCCTCAAGGCTATTCACAATTTGGTTAACAAAATGGATCTCA